>NC_068441.1:13465769-13474700 GCF_023373465.1 Oncorhynchus keta
TGGCATGTTGTCACGTAGAGATAGGCCAGAAGGCTAAACTGGATAACCTAACCTCTATCAAAATAAAAAGATGGCGGAACGCAAAAGTTCTTCTGTGCAAAGGTGTTTATTTACAAGTGAATTCGGACAAAAAAACAACAGTACTGCCATCAACATCTACCTTATGGGACAGCTTAAAAACAATGCTGCCCCATCCACAGCTCAATCCAAAATAACCTTCCCCATGACTGAAAGAGAGGCTCCTTTTGTAGGGCTAGCCCCTCCCCTCAGAACAATTAACCCTGGTTAATTAATCAATTAATAATACAAACATACATTTTCCATGAACTAAACATACTAAATGATATACATTGCAACACAGTTTTAAACAATATCACAACATAACATTTACAACATTACATCACTACTGACAATATCTTTCAATATGCCCATGTGCATTAATGAGCCATTTGGGACAGGCACTATAAAGCCAACCCAATTCCCTGAGCTCGGGTCCTTTCCCAGCATACCCGGAAGCTACAGAGATGGAGAGAGAGAAACAGAACAAACAAACAATGCGCTCATCCACAACATTGATAAGTATAAAATGCATGCACCAAGACAGAAGTTAATTTGTGTGTCGACCCACATTGTTAACTTATCTTATAATGGCGCAGGGAGGAGTGATGAATATGTGTGTGTGTTAAAGAACCAAATGCTGCCCGCGTATTGTGATGGACTTCTCACGTCACATTACCTTCTCCTCTCCTGAAGCGACCATGTACGGGAGCCTTGATAGGTAGTCCGCAGTAACGTTCTCTTTTCCTGCCTTGTGACGGACACAGAACCTGAAGGGCTGGAGCTCCAGATACCACCTGGTCACACGAGAATTCCGGTCCTTCATGGTCTGGATCCAGGTCAGTGCTCTGTGGTCCGTGTGCAGGTCAAATTCCCTCCCAAGAAGGTAGTGACGGAGGCTATCTAGGGCCCACTTTATAGCCAGGCACTCCTTTTCGATTGTAGAATACCTGGTTTCCCTGGGCAACAGCTTCCGACTCAGGTACAGCACAGGAAGCTCTTCTCTTGGCTCCCCTTGGGCCAGTACAGCTCCAATTCCTACAGCCGAGCGTCCACCTGCGCGAGAAATCTCTTCTGAAAATCAGGGGTCTGGAGAACAGGGAATGAGCACAGTCGTTTTTCCAGTGTCATGAAGGCTTCCTCACACTCCTCAGTCCACTTCACAGGGTTGCTGGCCCCTTCGAAGTGAGGTTGGTCAGAGGGACAGCGATGGTCGAAAACTGTGGAATGAATCTCCGGTACCACCCTGCCAGACCTAGGAAGGACTTCACCTGTTTCTTGGTTCTGGGTTGAGGGCTATTCCTGATGGACTCCACTTTCTCCACCTGAGGCCGAACTTCACCCTTGCCCAGCTGGTAACCAGGTACTTTGTCTCCTGTTTCGCCCACTCACACTTCAGGAGGTTAGCGTGAGGCCTGCTTCATGAATCTTCCCCAGGACTCTGCTAAGATGCTGTATGTGCTCCTCCCAGGAGTGGCTGTAGATCACCACGTCGTCCAAGTAAGCAGCACAGTAATCGTCACAGTCCTGGAGGACCTTGTCCATCAGCCTCTGGAAAGTCGCAGGGGCCCCATGAAGGCCAAACGGCATGACCTTGAACTGGAACAGGCCCATTGGCGTCCGGAATGCAGTGTAGGCCTTGGATTGTTCATCCAGGGGCACCTGCCAGTACCCTTGCAGAGATCCAATGTGGTGATGTAATAGAGCTCTACCTATTCTCTCCAGTAAGTCGTCAATGCGGGGCATGGGATAGGCATCAAACTGGGAGATGGCATTCACCTTACGGAAGTCCATGCAGACGCGCAAGAGCCATCCTTCTTTGGGACAATGACAATAGGGCTGCTCCATTCACTTGAAGATGGCTCGACAACATCCATCTCTATCTATGGTGTGGACCTCTACCTTGAGGGCTACCACCAGCCTCTCAGGCACACGGTAAGGATGCTGGCGGACAGGGTTCTGGCCAGGTTTCAAGCGAATGGCGTGTTCTAGGACTTTGGTTCTTCCTGGTCTCTGACTGAAGAGGGCCGGATACTTGCCAAACAGCTGCTTCAGCTCATCTTGCCTTGTCTTCTTCCAGGTGAGCCAGTATGACTTCTGCTCGTTCCTTCCATGCCTCTGTGACCCCATCCGACTCATCCTCTTCTACTCTGCGGACCAGAAAGGACTTTCCTTTGGAGAGTTCCTCTCTCCTCCCAGGCCTTGAGAAGGTTCACATGGTAGGTTTGCTTCTTCTTACCCTTGTCCGGGTGCAGCACCTCGTAGGTCACTGGGCCCATCTTCCTCCCGATTAGGTACGGTCCTTGCCATTGCGCAAGGAGCTTGCTGGTAGACGAGGGAAGGAGGAGCAGGACTTTCTGTCCTGGCTCAAACTCTCTGTGGCGGCGTGCTGGTCATAGCCTCTCTTCTGGGCCTTCTGGGCTTGCTGAAGGTTTGCTCTAGCTTCCTCTCGGTACCGTTCCAACCTGTCTCGCATCTGGAGGACATACTGGACAATCCCCTGTCCTGAGGTAGCTACTGGGAACCTTCCCAGCACTTCTTCAGCAGGTCCAGTGGTCCTTGCACTGGCCATCCATAGAGGAGTTCGAATGGCGAGAAACCTGTCGATGCCTGAGGCACCTCCCTGTAAGCAAAAAGCAGAAAGGGTAACCACTTATCCCAGTCTCTACCAGTGTCAGCCACAAACTTCCTCAGCATGTTCTTGAGCGTTTGATTGAATCTCTCTACAAGCCCATCCGTTTGGGGATGGTAGGGAGTAGTCCTCAAGCCTTTAATGCCCAGCTGTCGGTGGAGTTGAACCATCAGTCGCGAGGTGAAGTTTGTCCCTTGGTCCGTCAGGATTTCATCTGGGATTCCTACACGAGAGAAGAGCTGAACAAGAGCACTGATTATTTTGGAGTGGTTATGGAACCCAGGTGGGAAGGCTTCTGAACCGGGTGGCATAGTCACAGATCACCAATATATACTTGTAACCTGCACTACTCTTCTCCAAGGGGTCCAACAATGTCATTGCAATTCTCTTGAGATGGGGTAGAGATAACAGGCAGTGAACATAGAGGGAGCCCTTTCAGACCACGGACAGCACTGGTTTTCACTTTCTGGCACATGGGGCATGATTTGCAGTATTTTTGTACATCAGTATACATGGAGGGCCAAAGAAACGGGGCCTAGCTAAGATAGGTCTTTATGTTGCCTAGATGGCCTGCCCATGGAACTGTATGTGCAAGGTTGAGACAAGTGGTCTACAACGGTAGATGGCACCACCAACTTCCTGCTATCTGCCTCTGACCCAAGGTAGAGTATGTGGTTGTCTACTGTGTAAATCCCCCACATGAAGATTGACTGTCCCCAGCTAAGGCCTTGTCAAACAAACATTTCAAGGTTGCGTCAGACTTCTGCAGTGTAGCAAAATTTTGTGGAACATCCCATTGCACCTCTAACCCAGACACATCAGCAACAGGTACAGGGGTTCCCACATACTTCTCAAGACGCCGCTGGCGGCGTGACTTTCTGGGCCCTTTGGTTCCCCCTCGCACAGACTATCACACAAGTCAGGCAGAGGTTGTAAACCAGCTTTGGCCTGGGCACGAGTGACAACTGAACATGCCATCTGAACATCAGACTGGCAAACTGACTGCTCATATAGCTGACCCCACACTTCCCAACAGATCAGAGAGTACAGGCACATCCCTCCCCAAAATCATCTCAAAAGGTAGCTTCTCCATTACCCCAACTTTGAGGAGGTATTTCTGACCCTGAATCTCAACTGTGAGCTCAGCTGTGGGCTGCTGTGACTGGTCACCATGGACACATTGGATCAGTGTCTGATGACCATAATCAATGTCATTAACAGGTACATTACCTTTTCTGATCAATGACAGTGAACTGCCAGTGTCAATCATTGCAGTAAGACTTTTACCATTCACTTTTACAGGTACCAAGCATGACCCTTCCGAGTCTGTCTATTCTGAACACCATCCCCCTCTCTGGGTACATAACAGTAACCTGAGAGCTTGGATTTACGTAGCGGACACATTGAAGCTTTGTGCCCCTGCTGCCGGCAGTAAAAACAGGTCAGACCCCTCCCATCAGAGCGAACTGCATGATCCCTTACCTCCCTCCCAGACACATAACCCCCAGAGTTACCTCCACCATCTCTGGCGTTTCTGATGTCCCTTGTGTCTCTGAGACTCCTTGGAGCGGGTGCTGCAGGTTGTGGTGGGCCCCCTTTACGTGCATTAAGATACTGCAGGGCAAGCTTGGCCGCCATAAGCCCGTCCTTGGGCTCGTGCTCTCGGACCCAGGTTCGAATGTCGTGTGGTAGAACTTGTAGAAGTTGCTCGAGGATGATGACCTCCCGATTTCGTCCTGTGTCTTCTCCCCGGTCGAACCCATCGTCGGTAGAGACCCTTGAGGCGGTGAGTACGTCTCTGTCGGCGACTCACCCGATGGCGTTGATGCAGCTCTGAAGCGTTGACGGTAGGTTTCCGGTGAGATGTCAAACTTCACCAGCAGCGCTTCCTTCAAGCCCTTGTAGACATTGGACAGCCCCTCATCCATTGCTGTGTAAGCCTCTAAGGCCTTGCCCGTGAGCAATGGGACAAGCCTGCAGGCCCACTCTACCTCAGGCCACTGCCACGTCTTAGCCATGCGCTCAAACCTCAGCAGGTAGTTTTCAATGTCCTCCCCCTGCTGGTATGAGGGCATCTTTGGCTCCTTCCTCAGGAATGCTGGAAGATGGACGTTAACACTGCTGGACTGGTCTCCTGGTGCTGGCCTCATTACTGCTTGGGGTGCCTGCTGTGGAGTTGAAGTCCCTGCTGCATCGAGCCTTTGTCGTCCTGGTGTTGGAAGACCCAATCTTGGGCTCTCACTGACGAGTTCCGCCTGGTGGAGCTGAGGATAGATTGGCGTAGGCCCGTAACTCCTGCTTGAGGTCTTCGTCCCTCCTCTCCAAGGCAGGTGAAAAGTTGCTAGGGTTACCATGGTTGGGTGTAGTTCTGGTCCCCAACTGCTCCTTCAGTCAGCAGCTCACCCAGTTCTGGTTGTCTTTGGCCCTGGTCAGGCTCTAGTTTCTCATACTTGACCTCTTCTTTACCAGACGATTCCATGGTATTCCACCCCGGTTCAACTTCAGGTACCTTTTCTGACAGTTGATGCTGTTTGCTGGCTTGTAATCCTGTACGCATTCCTTTACCTCTCTTGGTAGGTCACTGATTTGCGGTACACCATCCCACCACTGCCACCATATGTCACGTAGAGTAGGCCAGAGGCTAAACTGGATAACCTAACCTCTATCAAAATAAAAAAGATGGCGGAACCGCAAAAGTTCTTCTGTGCAAAGGTGTTTATTTACAGAGTGAATTCCGGAACAAAAACAACAGTACTGCCATCAACATCTACCTTATGGGACAGCTTAAAAACAATGCTGCCCCATCCACAGCTCAATCCAAAATAACCTTCCCCCATGACTGAAAGAGAGCTCCTTTTGTAGGGCTAGCCCCTCCCCTCAGAACAATTAACCCTGGTTAATTAATCAATTAATAATACAAACATACATTTTCCATGAACTAAACATACTAAAGGATATACATTGCAACACGGTTTTAAACAATATCACAACATAACATTTACAACATTACATCACTACTGACAATATCTTTCAATATGCCCATGTGCATTAATGAGCCATTTGGGACAGGCACTATAAAGCCAACCCAATTCCCTGAGCTCGGGTCCTTTCCCAGCATACCCGGAAGCTACAGAGATGGAGAGAGAGAAACAGAACAAACAAACAATGCGCTCATCCACAACATTGATAAGTATAAAATGCATGCACCAAGACAGAAGTTAATTTGTGTGTCGACCCACATTGTTAACTTATCTTATAATGGCGCAGGGAGGAGTGATGAATATGTGTGTGTGTTAAAGAACCAAATGCTGCCCGCGGCCAGTGACGGACTTCTACGTCACAGTTAGCTAATCCAAGTTTATCATTTATAGCGATAATTGATCATTAGAAAACCCCCTTTTCATTTAAGCTAGCACAGCTGAAAAAAAAGCTGTCTGGGATGGTCAGCTGAGGTGGACAGGGCTTTTGGTCGCCTGAAGGCTCTTTTTACCTCGGTTCCCGTGCTGGCGCATCCAAACCCCTCTTTGGCATTCATAGTGGAGGTGGAGGTGGACGCGTCTGAGACTGGGGTTGGAGCCGTGCTCTCTCAGTGCTCAGGTACGCCACCGAAGCTCCGCCCCTGTGCTTTCTTTTCTCAGAAGCTCAGCCCGGCAGAGCGAAACTATGACGTGGGGGATCGGGAGCTGCTGGCTGTTGTCAGGGCCCTGAAAGTGTGGAGACATTGGCTTAACACCCTTTTCTCATCTGGACTGACCCCCGTAATCTAGAGTACATTCGGGCAGCGTGGAGACTGAACCCTCGTCAGGCAAGGTGGGCCATGTTTTTCACCCGATTTAGGTTTACCATCTCCTATAGACCAGGCTCCAAGAACACTAAGGCAGACGCACTGTCCCGACTATATGATACGGAGGAGCGGGCCATCGATTCTGCTCGCATCCTCCCGGCTTCTTGTCTAGTGGCATCTGTGAGGTGGGAGGTGGACGCAGACATCGAGCGAGCATCGCGTGTTGAGCCTACTCCACCACAGTGTCCAGCTGGACGGGTGTAAGTTCCGCTGGAGGTTAGAAACAGGCTAATTTGGTGTGCTCACACGTCCTTAGTGGGAAGTACTGGTGGTCCACTTTAGCCAAGGACGTGAGCGTTTATGTGGCCTCCTGCTCGGTGTGCGCTCAGTGCAAGGCTCCTAGGCATCTGCCCAGAGGGAAGTTACAACCCCTTCCCGTTCCACAGCGGCCTTGGTCACACCTGTCGGTTGACTTCTTGACCGATCTGCCACCGTCACAGGGCAACACCACGATCCGGGTCGTTGTGGATCTGTTTTCTAAGTCCTGTCGTCTCCTCCCTTTGCCCAGTCTCCCTACGGCCCTACAGACTGCGGAAGCCCTGTTTACTCACGTCTTCCTGCACTACGTGGTGCCTGAGGACATTGTTTCTGATCAGGGTCAGAAAAGTTCACGTCCAGGGTGTGGAAGGCGTTCATGGAACGTTTGGGGGTCTCGGTCAGCCTTACCTCGAGTTTTCACCCCGAGTGTAATGGGCAGGTGGAGAGAGTGAACCAGGATGTGGGTGAACCAATGTGTGTTGGGCTATCAGCCGGTCCTGGTACCACGGCATCAGAGCCAGACCGAGGCTCCTGTGGTGGACGATTGGGTGAGATGCTCAAGGGAGACCTAGAGTATACGGGTACCTTAAATGGGCGGTGGCTGGTCCTTCAAGAAGATGAGGTGCGGGAGGTCCCTCCGCCCCCCTGGGGCGCCGGCGAATGAAGTTCGGTCCATACTGAACTCGGGCGTCGGGTGGGAGCCTTTGAGTACCTCGTGGATTGGAAGGGTATGGTGCGGAGGAGAGATGCCGGGTGCAGGTGGAGGACGTGCTGGATCCCACCTATGCTAAAGGGAGTTAGACCTCCTCCATCCCGGATCGCCCTGCGCCTCGTCCTCTGGGTCGTCCTCGAGGCGTCAGCGCGCTGTAGGAGCCGCGCGTCAGGGGGGGGTACTGTCATGACTTCTACCGAAGGTAACTCCTCTCCCTGTTCGGGGGCGCTCAGCGCTCGGTGGCTCTCGGCGGTCGGGGTCACCGGTCCTTCTGTAGCTCAGTTGGTAGAGCGTGGCGCTTGTAGGTGGGTTTGATTCCCGGGACCACCCATACGTAGAATGTATGCACACATGACTGTAAGTCGCTTTGGATAAAAGCGTCTGCTAAATGGCATATATTATTATTATTATATTATTATTATTACTAGCCGCCACCGATCCCTTTTTCCTGTGCTGTTTGTTTTGTCTGTGATTCCTTTCACACCTGGTTTCATTTGCATTTATTTCTGTGTGTATATCGCCTGTTGCCTGCCTTAGTTCCTTCCGGGATTAGACTTGTATGTATTGCGCTCGATTGTATTTGATGTTTGTTGTTTTCACTATTACGCACGTGTATGTAAAGTGTCGGATTCGAGAGCATAGTTTTGGGATTTTCGTCTGTGCCATTTTTGTATTGGTGGACTATTTTATTAAACACGCTTCTCAGACATCCCTGCTCTCCTTCGCCTGACTCCTACACCTCTCACCGAGACGCACGTTATCACACCACAAACTATAGATTTGGCAAGTCGGTTAGGGCATCTACTTTGTGCATGACACAAGTAATTTTTCTAACATTGTTTACAGACAGATTATTTCACCTATAACTCACTCTATCACAAAGGCTTTACAAGCTTCTTATAAGCTAATCATTTTGTCACGCCCTGACCTTAGTTATCTTTGTTTTCTTTATTATTTTGGTTAGGCCAGGGTGTGACAAGGGTGGTTGGTTTAGTTTTTGTATTGTCTAGGTGTTTTTGACCTGTCTAGGGTTTTTGTATATCTATGGGGTTTTAGTATGTCTAGGTATATGTAGGTCTATGGTGGCCTGAATTGGTTCCCAGTCAGAGACAGCTGTTTATCGTTGTCTCTGATTGGGGATCCTATTTAGGTTGCCATTTTCCATTTTGGTTTTGTGGGTTATATTCTATGTTTAGTTGTCTGTTCACACTAGTCATATTGCTTCACGGTTCGTTTTGTTATTTTGTATAGTTTTGTTCAGTGTTGCATTCGTTTAATAAAGTAGAATGTACGCTTATCACGCCGTGCCTTGATCTCCTCCTTATGACGAACGTAACACAATTGGAGGTGTACCTGTGGATGTATTTCAAGGCCAACCTTCAAACTCATTGATTCTTTGCTGGACATCATGGGAAAATCTAAATAAAT